>NW_017802376.1:0-3414 GCF_000349005.2 Pneumocystis murina B123
GAAGTCGCCCAGAAAGAGGCGGCGATGGCACAGCCGGTTAAGAGGCAAGCAGCAGGACAAGCAGCAGGAAATGATGAGATTAAGGAGGAACAGGTTTTGGGTTTAATTGTGAAAAGTGATTATAGTGATAAAGACAAATGCAAGAAAAAGCTCGAAGAATATTGCGAGGAATTGAAGAAAATAGATAAAAAATTAGAGAATGTGGATGACAAAGTTAAGGGACTTTGTGAAAATATAGACAAAAAATGTGGAGATCTGAAAGATAAAGTTGAAAAAGAATTAAATAGTTTTAAAACAGAAGTTGATGAAGCATTGAAAGGCCCAACAGATGAAAAGTGTAGAAAATGTGAAGAAAAATGTGTATTATTAGAAGAAGCAGATCCAAATAATCTTGAAGAGAAATGCGTTAAGTTGAGAGATAGATGTTATGGACAGAGACGTCAAGAAGTGACAAAAGAAATTTTTTTAAGAGCTCTTGAAGGGAAGGTTAATGATACAGATGAATGTAAAAAAAAAATGAAAGAAATTTGTCAAGGATTAAGTGAATATAGTGATGAATTAATATTTTCATGTTTTAATTCAGATAAGGCGTGTAATGGGCTTAAAGTGAGTTATCTAGATAGTTGTAAGCCTTTAGAGACAGAACTTAAAGATAATGAATTAGTGGAAAAATGCCAAGAATATCTTGAAAAGTGTTATTTTTATGGATCAAGTTGTAGTAATTCAAAATGTAAAGAGTCTAAGGAAAAATGTGGGAAAAAAGGGATTATATATGAAGGACCAAAATTAGATTTTAGTCCGGTTAGAGAAAAACCAAGATTTCCGGAAAAGATTGAAGTAGAAAATCTTTATAAAAGACTGGGAGCTAAAGGAATTATTGTTGGAAGACCAAAATATAAGACGTTGCAAGATCTAATATTATTGTTGATCAAAGAAAGGAATGAAAAAGATGATAAAGAAAAATGCAAAGGAGCGTTAAAAGGTTGTGAATCTTTTAAACACCTAGATTATAGATTAGGAGAATTATGTGAAGATAAAGATAAAGATAAAAAATGCGAAGAATTAGTAGATGTAGAAGATAGATGTACGAATTTTAAATTAGAACTTTACCTGAAAGGATTGTCTACGGAATTTGAAAAAAATAAAGAATCAGATTATTTTTCATGGGAACATGTATCAAAATTGGTGACTAAGGAAGATTGTAGAAAGTTTGAATCGGAATGTTTCCATTTAAAAAGTGTATGTACGAATAAAGTTGAAAAAGCATGTGAAAATGCAAGAGTAGCATGCTATAAAAAGGGACAAGATAGGATATTGAATAGATACTTTCAAGAAGAATTGAAAGGGCTTATTGGTGATTTAGAATTGGTTGATGAGAATCTTGAAAAATGTCAAAAATCGGTAGTAGGTAATTATAAAAAACTTAAGGAGGATAAAAGATACTTTGAAAAGTGTCATCGACCAACTGAACTATGTTATAAACTTTTAGATGATGTTATTTTTCAATCGGAAGAATTAGAAATAGTTTTAAATTTGAGAAGAGATTTTCCAAGCAAGGAAGATTGTGTGGAATTGAAGAAGAAGTGCAAAGATCTTGAAAGTGATTCATATTTGAATCATGAGAAATGTGATACACTGAATAGACGATGTGAATATTTAAAAGTTACAGAAGAATTGAGAAAAAGATTATTAAAAAGAGGAGATGATGCATTAAGAACTCAAGGAAATTGTACGGCAGTATTAAAGAAAGAATGTGAGGAATTATCTAGAAGAGGAAAAGAAGATTTTAGTGTTTCATGTGCTTTACGAGAAGAAACATGTAGTTTTATGGTAGAACAAACAGAAAATGAGTGTCTTTTTTTAAAAAATAACATGGAAAATGGAAAAATTATAGATAAAATTGAAAAAGGAAAAGGAAATGAAACATTGGTTGAAGAACTCTGCACGTTGTTTGATCCATATTGTCATCAATATATAGAAAATTGTCCAGATAGGTTGAAAAAAGCAAACAATGCGGGTGGAAAAGGAGTCTGTTTAGAACTGGAAGAGAAATGCAAGCCATTCTTTGAAAAGTTGAAATTGGAGAATGAGTTGACGCATGAATTGAAAGGTAGTTTAAGCGATGAAACTGAATGTAAAAAAGCATTGGAAAAGCATTGTAGTGAGCAGAAAAATTCAGCAAATCAGAAATTCAATAGTTTGTGTAATACTGATAAAGATAAGAGTGTTGAGGGAAGAGTTTGCAAAAAGTTGGTTGAAAAAGTAAAAAGAAAATGTCCAACCCTAAAAAATAAACTGGATAAAGAGAAAGATGAATTAGAGAAGAAGAAAGATGAATACGAAAAGGTGAAACAGGAATCAGAAAAATTTACGAAGGAAGCTAAGTTAGTATTATCAAAACCTGAACAAGATGGACAAGATGGCAATGCTCCTAAACCAGGGGGACCACCGGTACAGCCACCAGTACCAGGAGGAACACCAGGAGGCGTACCAGTACCAGCACCAACACTAGTACCTCCAGCACAACCAACATCAGGAGGGGCACCACTACCAGTACCACCAGCAGCACCAGGAGCACCAGGAGCACCAGGAGCACCAGGAGCACCAGCAGGGCCAGCAGCACCAGGAACACCATCAACACCATCAACACCACCAGCAGGGCCAGCAGGGCCATCAGGAGGAACACCAGCAGCACCAGCAGGGCCAGCAGGGCCACCAGCACCAGGAGGATCAACACCAAGTGGAACGACAAACACGAGTAATGTTATACTTGTTCGGAGAACATTTGTAAGTGGAGAAGTATCAGAAGCAGAAAAGAAGGCATTTGTTGCAACGGCGAGAGCATTGGAATTGTATTTAGAATTGAAAGAGAAATGTAAAGGTTTACAAGGAGACTGCGGGTTTAGAAAGGATTGTCCAGGGTGTGAAGCGGCCTGTAAAGAAATAGACAAGTTGTGTGAAGGAATAGAAGGATTAAAAGTTACACCGCATCATACGGTGATATCAACGGCGACACAGACAACGACGACGACAGCAACGACAACGACGACGACGACAACAACAACGACGACGACGACGACGACGACAACGACGGCAACGACGACAGAGTCGGTAGATGGAGGGAAGGTAACGGAAGAATGTACATTAGTTCAGACGACAGATACATGGGTGACGAGTACATCGTTGCATACGAGTACGTTGACAAGTACATCTACAGTGACATCAACGGTGACATTGACGTCGATGCGAAAATGCAAACCTACGAGATGTACGAGTGATTCAAGTAAAGAAACAGAAACACAAAAAGAGGAAGAGAAAGAGGAAGAAGTGAAACCGAATGAAGGAATGAAAATAAGAGTTCCGGAAATGATAAAAATCATGTTGTTGGGAGTGATTGTTATGGGAATGTTGTAA
>NW_017802377.1:0-3465 GCF_000349005.2 Pneumocystis murina B123
GAAGTCGCCCAGAAAGAGGCGGCGATGGCACAGCCGGTTAAGAGGCAAGCAGCAGGACAAGCAGCAGGAAATGATGAGATTAAGGAGGAACAGGTTTTGGGTTTAATTGTGAAAAGTGGTTATAATGATGATAATAAATGCAAGGGAGACCTCAAACAATATTGTGAGGAATTGAAGAAAATAGATAAAAAATTAGAGAATGTGGATGACAAAGTTAAGGGACTTTGTGAAAATAAAGACAAAAAATGTGGAGATCTGAAAGATAAAGTTAGTAAAGAATTGACTGATTTTAAAACAGAAGTTGAAAAAGCATTGAATAACCTAACAGATGAAAAATGTAGAAAATATGAAGAAAAATGTCTATTATTAGAAGAAGCAGATCCAAGTAATCTTGAAGAGAAGTGCGTTAAGTTGAGAGATAGATGTTATGGACGGAGACGTCAAGGAGTGACAAAAGAAATTCTTTTTAGAGCTCTTGAAGGGAAGGTTAATGATACAAATGAATGTAAAGAAAAAATGAAAGGAATTTGTCAAGGATTAAGTGAATATAGTGATGAATTAATGTTTTCATGTTTTAATTCAAATAAAACGTGTGAATACCTTAAAAAGAATCATGGAGATAATTGTAAGCCTTTACAGAAGGAACTTGAAGATAAAGAATTAGTGGAAAAATGTCAAGAATATCTTGAAAAGTGTTATTTTTATGGATCAAGTTGTAGTAATTCAAAATGTAAAGAGTCTAAGGAAAAATGTGGGAAAAAAGGGATTGTATATGAAGGACCAAAATTAGATTTTAGTCCGGTTAGAGAAAAACCAAGATTTCCAGAAAAGATTGAAGTGGAAAATCTTTATAAAAAAGAAGAAGCTAAGGGAATTATTGTTGGAAAACCAAAATATAAGACGTTGCGAGATTTAGCATTATTGTTGATCAAAGGAAGGAATGGAAAAAATGAGGGAGAAAAATGCAAAGAAGCGTTAAAAGATTGTGAATCTTTTAAACACCTAGATTATGGATTAGGAGAATTATGTGGAGATAAAGATAAAGAGGATAGATGCAAAGAATTAGTAGAAGTAGAAGATAGATGTACGAATTTTAAATTAGAACTTTACCTGAAAGGATTGTCTACGGAATTTGAAAAAGATAAAGAATCAGATTATTTTTCATGGGGACAGGTATCAAAATTGGTTAGTAGGGAAGATTGTATAAAGTTTGAATCGGAATGTTTCCATTTAGAAGGTGTATGTACGAATAAAATTGGAAAAGCATGTGAAAATGTAAGAGTAGCATGCTATAAAAAGGGACAAGATAGGGTGTTGAATAGATACTTTCAAGAAGGATTGAAAGGGCTTATTGGTGATTTAGAATTGGTTACTGAGAATCTTGAAAAATGTCAAAAATCGGTAGTAGGTAATTATACAAAACTTAAGGAGGATAGAAGATACTTTACAAAGTGTCATCTACCAACTAAACTATGTTATGAACTTTTAGATGATGTAATTCTTCAATCGGAAGAATTAGAAGTAGTTTTAAATTTGAGAAGAGATTTTCCAAGAAAGGAAGATTGTGTAGAATTGAAGAAGAAGTGCAAAGATCTTGAAAGTGATTCATATTTGAATCATGAGAAATGTGATACACTGAATAGACGATGTGAATATTTAAAAGTTACAGAAGAATTGAGAAAAAGATTATTAAAAAGAGGAGATGATGCATTAAGAACTCAAGGAAATTGTACGGCAGTATTAAAGAAAGAATGTGAGGAATTATCTANAAGAGGAAAGGATGAGTTTAGTGTTTCATGTGCTTTACGAGAAGAAACATGTAGTTTTATGGTAGAACAAACAGAAAATGAGTGTCTTTTTTTAAAAAATAACATGGAAAATGGAAAAATTATAGATAAAATTGAAAAAGGAAAAGGAAATGAAACATTGGTTGAAGAACTCTGCACGTTGTTTGATCCATATTGTCATCAATATATAGAAAATTGTCCAGATAGGTTGAAAAAAGCAAACAGTGCGGGTGGAAAAGGAGTCTGTTTAGAACTGGAAGAGAAATGCAAGCCATTCTTTGAAAAGTTAAAATTGGAGAATGAGTTGACGCATGAATTGAAAGGTAGTTTAGGCAAAGATGATGAATGTAAAAAAGCATTGGGAAAGCATTGTAGTGAGCAGAAAGATCCAGCGAATCAGAAATTCAATAGTTTTTGTAATACTGATAAAGATAAGGGTGTTGAGGAAAAAGTTTGCAAAAAGTTGGTTGAAAAAGTAAAAAGAAAATGTCCAACCTTAGAAGATAAACTGGATAAAGAGAAAGATGAATTAAAGAAGAAGAAAGATGAATACGAAAAGGTGAAACAGGAATCAGAAAAATTTACGAAGGAAGCTAAGTTAGTATTATCAAAACCTGAACAAGATGGACAAGATGGCAATGCTCCTAAACCAGGGGGACCACCGGTACAGCCACCAGTACCAGGAGGAACACCAGGAGGCGTACCAGTACCAGCACCAACACTAGCACCACCAGCACCAGTACCAGGAGGAACACCAGGAAGCGTACCAGTACCAGCACCAACACTAGCACCAGGAGCACCAGGAGCACCAGGAGCACCAGGAGCACCAGGAACACCAGGAGCACCAGGAGCACCAGGAACACCAGGAGCACCAGCAGGGCCAGCAGCACCATCAACACCACCAGCACCAGCAGGGCCAGCAGGGCCAGCAGGGCCAGCAGGGCCATCAGGAGGAACACCAGGAGCACCAGCAGGGCCACCAGCACCAGGAGGATCAACACCAAGTGGAACGACAAACACGAGTAATGTTATACTTGTTCGGAGAACATTTGTAAGTGGAGAAGTATCAGAACCAGAAAAGAAGGCATTTGTTGCAACGGCGAGAGCATTGGAATTGTATTTAGAATTGAAAGAGAAATGTAAAGGTTTACAAGGAGACTGCGGGTTTAGAAAGGATTGTCCAGGGTGTGAAGCGGCCTGTAAAGAAATAGACAAGTTGTGTGAAGGAATAGAAGGATTAAAAGTTACACCGCATCATACGGTGATATCAACGGCGACACAGACAACGACGACGACAGCAACGACAACGACGACGACGACAACAACAACGACGACGACGACGACGACGACAACGACGGCAACGACGACAGAGTCGGTAGATGGAGGGAAGGTAACGGAAGAATGTACATTAGTTCAGACGACAGATACATGGGTGACGAGTACATCGTTGCATACGAGTACGTTGACAAGTACATCTACAGTGACATCAACGGTGACATTGACGTCGATGCGAAAATGCAAACCTACGAGATGTACGAGTGATTCAAGTAAAGAAACAGAAACACAAAAAGAGGAAGAGAAAGAGGAAGAAGTGAAACCGAATGAAGGAATGAAAATAAGAGTTCCGGAAATGATAAAAATCATGTTGTTGGGAGTGATTGTTATGGGAATGTTGTAA